>NC_081521.1:4164989-4169989 GCF_030273125.1 Centropristis striata | reverse complement strand
CAGGTTCAAGAGTTAAATGGGCTCCGTGGCAGGCAGCGACTGTTCTGGAGATCAAACGTCTGAACTCTGCAGCTCAGCTGTTGACCACAGCACAGACAGGTAGAACAAGGACCCAGGTTTACTCAGTGACTTCTAACAGGCATGACTTCTGTGGTACAGTCACACCAGAATGCATCAGCCTGTGTGTGTCAGGTGTAAACCTTCTAGAGCCGACTCTGTCTACACTGCTGCAGGCTCAAACTGTGATTGTTTGGCCCAATTACAATTAATTACAATGTTGAGGACAAGCACCACACAGCTAGGGAGGAGAGAGGGTTGCAGTTTGAACCCACCCTCTAATGTCTTAATGAATCAGTTATTAAAACAGCAGCATGCGTTTAAAATCCAGCACCAGCTTGGTAATTAAAGAGCAATTAAAAACTACTCATCTGACTCAATTATTGCACAGATTGGTTCAGCACATGTTGCTTCCCTGACCGTCTATAGATAGATAGATAGATAGATAGATAGATAGATAGATGATAGATAGATAGATAGATAGATAGATAGATAGATAGATAGATAGATAGATAGATAGATAGATAGATAGATAGATAGATAGATAGATAGATAGATAGATAGATAGATAGATAGATAGATAGATAGATAGATAGATAGATAGATAGATAGATAGATAGATCGATAGATAGATAGATAGATAGAAATATAGATAGATAGATAGATAGATAGATAGATAGATAGATAGATAGATAGATAGTTAGATAGGTAAATAGATAGATGGATAGATGGATAGATAGATAGATAGATAGATAGATAGATAGATAGATAGATAGATAGAAATATAGATAGATAGATAGATAGATAGATAGATAGATAGATAGATAGATAGATAGATAGATAGATAGATAGATAGATAGATAGATAGATAGATAGATAGATAGATAGATAGATAGATAGATAGATAGATAGATAGATTTTTAAATGTGATATGGAATTAGACCATATTGCATATATTGATATAGTTGATTTTTTTCTTTAAAAAAAAAAAAGATATAAACGATGCCCTTTCTCATATTTAGTTCTTTTGTAATGTTCGTTATTCTTTTCTCATATGAATATATTTACTTCAGAAAAAGATTGGCCTATTTTATTTCATAGGTTTTTTTTTAATTTAAATTTATATACATTTATATTTAAATTTGCACTTTATGGAGCTTTGATTTAAAAAAAAAAGAAGGTATTCCTGTATTCATGTTCACTTAAATAAACAGTTAGAATAAAACTACTTGTGACATGTCATATTTGACTTTGACTGAACATTTGGTCTCACTTTGCGATGAAAATATCGGGATATTTATCGTATATCGACATTCAGCCTAAATATATCGGGATGTGACTTTTGGTCCATATCGCCCAGCCCTAATAGATGGATAGATGGATGGATGGATGGATGGATGGATGGATGGACGGATAGATAGATAGATAGATAGATAGATAGATAGATAGATAGATAGATAGATAGATAGATAGATAGATAGATAGATAGATAGATGGATGGATGGATGGATGGATGGATGGATGGATGGATGGATGGATGGATGGATGGATGGATGGATGGATGGATGGATGGATGGATGGATGGATGGATGGATGGATGGATGGATGGATGGATGGATGGATGGATGGATGGATGGATGGATGGATGGATGGATGGATGGATGGATGGATGGATGGATGGATGGATAGATAGATAGATAGATAGATAGATAGATAGATAGATAGATAGATAGATAGATAGATAGATAGATAGATAGATAGATAGATAGATAGATGGATAGATAGATAGATAGATAGATAGATAGATAGATAGATAGATAGATAGATAGACAGACTTTATTTATCCCAAGCTGGGAAATTACAGTGTAGCAGCAGCGATTGAATAAAATATTGAATAAAAAGAACAACCTAGGCATACTTCAAGCAATAAAATGCAATAAGAATAAAAAATGTCTAAAGAAGGAGTATTGATTCTAGTGCAGAATAAAATATAAATACACAGTATAAAAATATAGGAGCTGTGAAACAAGTAAGGTGCAGTGAAAAACACATGAAGTGCATATAGCGACTGTATGTTCTGAGCAGACTTGTAGCTGTTATTGTCCAGTGTGATGGCATGTGGCAGGAAATATTTTCTATATCTCAATAGTCTTCCATCTATAGGCGGCATTTAAAAAAAAAAAGAATCTGATTAAAATAAAATAATTCAACGCTGGCCACTAGAATCAGACACACAATGATTGTTCCCTTCCCATTAGGGGAAACTCAAGGCTGGAAACACAACAAGGACTTTTGTCCAATCCAGGTCAAGCATGGGAGAGCAGAGTGTAGGTAGCACACACAGAGCACTGTTCACTGAGGGAGACACACACACACACACACACACACACACACACACACTGAGAGAGAATATGTGTTATCTAACCCTCCTTTTTGTTCGCTTTTATTCCCCTCAGCGAGCAAAAACCAGCCCGTATATACCGAAGGATTCCTCTAATCCAGGTGAGAGAAAAGGCTTCTTAATCAGCCAATCATACATCAGGATTACATGTTACTAAAGTAGCTTACTACTCCTGGAGCTCATCACAACAACTGAGCCTCCTTTACTCCTCCTCTCAACTCCTAATGCATGGTGGAACACTCAGAGATCAGCCAAGTGTTGATTTTAGTATTTAGCAGCTGTCAGATCTCTTCAATGAGAGGAAGCATCCTCCTTTAATGTTCTCAGTACATCTCCATCACTTCAAAAAGGCACCAGCACATGTAATGTTTCCATATATAGCAATAAAATATCAATACAGGATGATATATGATGTTATATGTTATTTATGGATACCATATACAACAATTGTTTATGTATTTATCCTTTTATAGGGATGATTTTGGCCCTGCTGTAGCCACTAGCTCTGAGGCTAAATGCATTTACTGTATGTTATTTATAGGCTACATTTTGTGTCTTTTTAAAGTAATTTTGTGTCTTTTTCTGTCATTTTGTGTCTTTTTAAAGTAATTTAGTTTTTTTCTGTCATTTTGTGTCTTTTCTTAGTAATTTTGTGTCTTTTTTTGGTCATTTTCTCTTTTTTTTTGGTCATATTGATACTGCCTCCAGCGGCCCCCAGGTAATTTGAGTTTGACACCCCTGATATACAACAATTGTTTATGTATTTATCCTTTTATAGGGATGATTTTTGTGCAATGCTGCGACTGGCCCTGCTGTAGCCAAAATGCATTTACTGTATGTTATTTATAGGCTGCAGCACATGTATTGTTTCCATATATATATATCAATAAAATACCAATACAGGAGGATATATGATGCATTGGTTCCTTTTCATTTATAAAGTCTTGATAGACGTCATGCCACCTCAGCACTTTATTAAACTGGTCACATAGTAATTATCCAACACACTCTAGTGCATGGGTCTCAAACTTATGGCCCGTGGGCCAATTGTGGCCCTCGTGACAATATTTTGTTGCCCTCACCTTTTATATGAATGCCACTTTAACGTGTTGTGTGTGGAAGGTCCCTTTAATTACTTTTTTGGGGGGTAATTTGGTGTCTTTTTTGGTAATTCTGTGTCTTTTTTGGTCATTTTGTGTCATTTTTTTTGTAATTTTGTGTCTTTTTTTAATAATTGTGTGTCTTTTTTAATAAGTTTGTGTCTTTTTTTGGTAATTTTGTGTCTTTCAATAATTTTGTGGCCTTTTTTGATAAGTTTGCCTTTTTTGGTAATTTCTTTTTCATTTTTTAGTAATTTTGTGTCTTTTTTAAAATAATTTTGTGTCTTTTTTGGTAATTTAGTGTTTTTTCAGTCATTTTGTGTCTTTTTTGTAATTTTCTTTCTTTTTTGGTAATTTTGTGTCTTTTTAAAGTAATTAAATTTTTTTCTGTCTTTTTGTGTCATTTTTTAGTAATTTTGTGTCTGTTTTTGGTCATTTTGACACTGCCTCCAGCAGCCCCCAGGTAATTTGACTTTGAGACCCCTGATATACAACAATTGTTTATGTATTTATCCTTTTATATGGGTGATTTTTGTGCAATGCTGCAACTGGCCCTGCTGTAGCCACTAGCTCTGAGGCAAAATGCATTTACTGTATGTTATTTATAGGCTACAGCACATATGACACAGTGATGCCAGGATGTGCAGGCACCATGAAGTGCAGCTATTGGCTGACTGGCAGCTCAGCTGACTTTGGAAACGCCGTGCAAACGTTGGAAGACACAAAATAGAGTCACCATACACCCAGAGAGCTCAGAGACTGACACCACCACAAATCATAAACCTCCTGGCTCTCAGTGCCACAGCGCACAGGCAAATCATGTAAATCAAACACTAAACACTTGGGGAGCCTGGCAGTGAGGCTGCCTGCAGGTCTGCACTTGACTTGTTTTGTTTTTAAAATTTAAATCAGAATAATAAGCAGCCACTGGAGAGGATATGTTTCTCATAATTCCTCTAGGTCTTTATATATATATATTTCTATTGTAAAATACCTGTAACGTAACCCAATTTCCGCCCAGTGATCACAACATATTACTGCCTTTTTTATTTACAATAATACGATTTTTATCAAGCAGAAACTCATCTTTGGACCCCATTTGACATATACACTATATGCACCTTAATTCATGCTTTAATTGTGACAAAACGACAACTTAAAATGATGAAATCTCTAAGTATATATATAGTCGTAGTAAACTGGCTGGATAACACGCCTCATTAGGGGCCATTAGGTTAAAAGAAACAAAAAAAAAATACTCCATGAATTGCAAAAATAACAACAAACATGACTCACCTGAATGTAACATGGTAGCTCGTCGGTCCAGCAGCGTTTTCTTTATTTTATTAGCAGAGATACTCGCTGATTTCTTATTATTCCTTTAGAACACGAGATGTACTATACACTGGGCTTTTTCTTGCCTATAAAATATTGTTTTACAC